>NW_024885133.1:861056-903110 GCF_019232065.1 Centrocercus urophasianus | reverse complement strand
GCAGGGCAGGGCAGGGCAGGGCAGGGCAGGGCAGGGCAGGGCAGGGCTCGGCTCCTTCCCGCCCCCCCTCCCCTCAGAGCTCGCTCACCGCCCTTACTGCCAGCCACCTCATCACACCCTCACCCTCCCTCCCTTTCCCACAACCTCCGTCCAGAAACTGCTCCCGGAAATACACCGCAGTCCGGGCAGTCCCCAGCACAGCCCCAAGGAGCCCCAGCCGCAGCACGACGCCGACTGCGCTGCTCCGGCGCCGCGCTCCGGGCCCAGCCGCCATCGCTCTCAAACAGCAACGGCTTCGCGCCTCCGGCCGGTCCTCCAAACTTCGCGCCTACGCCCATTCTATTCTAGGCTCTGATTGGCTACGCATTCCCTGTCTTTCATAACTAACGTTCCGATTGGCTTAGAGTCCCCAAGGGAGATGCAAATTGCACGTGCCCGCACCGCGCGGTGCATGCTGGGACTTGTAGGCGATGCTGACCGGCCGGCCGCAGCATGTCTCCTTGGGATTGGTTGGTTACGCCCAAGGGTAGCTGGGGGGGCGGGGCTCTGTGTGCAGCCAATGAGCGGACGGGATGTTGGGGGGTCGCCGTCTCCAGGATACGGCCCGGAGCCTGGCGGATATGCGGCCGCAAGAGCGCCGTCCGTCCTGAGATGGCCGTGCGTAGACAGGTGGGTGGAGAGCAGGTGAGGTGCCGTGCCCCAGCGCCGGTACTTCGGCCACGTGTGCGGAACGGCAGGAGGCCGCGGGCCCGGGCGGCTCTGAAGGTGCGGGCAAGCAGCAGGAGCGCCCTCACTTCGCGTCTTCTCTCGGCAGGGACGCGGCGCTGTTCCGCGCTGGGCAGCCGCCGCCGGCGGGCAATGCGGCCTCCTCCGCTCCTGCGCTGAGCTCCGAGAGGACGGCGCAGAGTTGCAGGGGCCGGGAAGAGTCCCGCCGGGCCGCGGCAGGTTCCTGAAGGCGCGGAGCGGCGAAGCGCCCGGAGCCACGAGCGCTCAGCTCAGCGCTCCTCACGCGAGATCGAATTCAGTTCTGAGGAAAGCGGCGCAGCTGCAAAGCAAAATCCTGAGTCGGAAAAAGCGGTTGGAATTGCAGAGCGCTGAGTTGGGCCGGAAGCCTCTGGGTGAAGATTCCTCATCTGCTTCCAGTCTTGAGCGCCGCGCAAGAGGCAAGAAATACTTGAAGGGCTGCGCTGAAGTTGGTCAGAACGTGGCTGCCAGCGGGGGCTGCTCTGAGGAAGAGGAAAGCGCCCAAAGCCCCACAAGAAATGTTACAGTTACACAACAGCTTGGTTTGGGCGGTGCTGAGAGGGAAATGAGAAAAGTCACGGAGAGCTCTTTGGAGTTTTCCTGTGGAAGGGAGAAGCAAAGGTGTGTTACAGCTGATTCCAGGTGGGGTGGAAAGGTAAATACAAACTTCAGTGCGTTATGTATTTTTGTTTACACGCTGATGGCAGTATTTTCACTTATGATGTTGCTTTCTATTTACTAACACCAGAAACAATTTTTAACGTCTTTGCAGATTGCTCATGATATGCATTGGCATGGTTTCACACTATGAAATGACTGGGATTCACCCATTATGGTCTGTTTTTGTTCTTAGTGATCTACATACAGTAATGAGGAAATGCATAAATCTCTTTTTCGTGTTCTTTGAAAGAGTAAGAATCCAGTTTCACCAGGAGCGCCTCCTCCATCCCAGAAGAAAATTCCACTGACAGAGGTACCCGAAGTACTTTCTCTTCACAGCAAAAACTCAGAGAAAATTGTTTTAAGTGGAAGTAATCTGTTAAGATCTCCACTGGCCAGCAGAAATCGGTCAGCACAACGTAATCTGAGATCTCAATCACCATCTTCTTCTGTGAAAGACAATACTGTAAAAATTACTTTGCCCAGAAGAAGCAATGCCAAGCAAAGTCAATTGTCAGAGAGAAGTGATGGAAGTGAAATAAAATCATTAGATGAGTTATTTTCAAAAGCAGACGACGTGGAAGATTCAACTAGCATAAGCTCAAATGGTAAGCATTTCTAAGCATTATCTTGATAGACTTGGCTCAAATTGTACTCATTATTTACAAACCAGTGTGGGCAAATACTACCTTTGGAAATATTCAGTAGGCTATTTTTACATAAGCTTTGGTTTTAGAAATGACATAGGTGTCTTTGTTACACATTTGTATTTTTCTTGGCTTTTGATTTAATGAATTCAATTAAGGAGCTTCTCTGGATCACAGTTGTGACGTCAAAACAAGTCCAGCATTCAGACTCATGCTGATATATAAGTGGGACAGGACACTGTTGGGTGTGAGTGAAAACAAGCATAAATGCAGGAGGTTGAGAGCCTGTTGAGCTGTAGGCAGGTCTGCCTGCAGACAGGAGGAATCTTCAGAAGTACAATTCCTTCTTAATATTATGCTTTTTCTTTATGTCCTTCATAGGAAGCATTCTGTGACTTTCCTGTGAGTTCTCATTACAGTTTGTCATTCAATTGCAGACTTCAGGCAGAATATCCTGAGCCTTGATGATTTGGCACCAAATATCAGCGGGATGGCAGAACTAAAGCAGCAAGTAAGTAGAAATTTCACACATCTTCCCATTCTGCCTTCATTTGATGAAGGGTGGAGGTTCTAAAATAAACACATCTGTTCTGCTGGAAAACTCTCTGAGTTGGGCATGGCTCACTAGTTGCAAAGATTAAGAATAATGGAGCCATATTTATGTTATATATTGCTGATTCTCTTAACATACAGTTCTTTTATTTTACAGGGGACAGACACTCAAATTAGTCAAGAAACAAATAGAAATCCAAAAAAGGACACATTCCTAGGGGAAAAGGATCCAGCTTTTTCTAAAACAAGTGCAGAAATTGGTGCAACTGATGCTTCTGAAAGGGATACTGAAAACGAGACTGAAGCTGAAATCCCTGAGCACTTAGAAGAAGTTTCTGCAGGTTTTTCTAGACACAGACAGGATTATCCTGATCATGATGACAGAACTGTTAATTCAGAATATTCTGAAGACTTTGAACCATCTCCACCTACAACAGACAGGGAAACTGTAACAAAAATGTCAGAGGAACATTCTGAGAGTTACACATATTCTGCAAAAGACCCATCTTCTTCAGCATCGTCCCCTTTACTTACCAGAGAGAGGCACAAACAGGCACACAGAGTAGCTGTAAAGGAAACTGCAGCTCAGACAGTGGATTTTCCGTTCACCTATTGCTGGCCAAGGAGTAAGTTCATGTTTACATCAAGATGCCATGCTCTTCAATCTTGAGATTTGTTCATATTTTACATGCTGACCTGATCAGTTTCCCCTGGCTGACATGCCACTAAAAGCATTTTAACCACAGCACTTTGATAGCTGTAAGCAAGCTGTGACCTTCGTTTCTGAGGGGTAGCTTGTTTCCTACTCCTCTTTGAAGGGAAAAACTAAGAAAGATGCTTTTTGCCATAGACAGGAGAAAATGGGACCTCACTGAAAACAGTGGCTTCCTTCAAGTATGAGAACCTTTAGTTCTGCTGTGTCCAAGGCTAGAAAATACAGCTTCCACAATGGCAGTGGGTGAACGTGAAATAAGTAAAGGGAGGAGGGCACAGACTTACTTCAGCATTATTTTGGCTGATTGAATTCCCTGTTGGGTTTAGAGCTGTTCTAAGGAAGCCAATGCCCTAAAGCTGAAACTGAATTCTAGTATTGAGTTGTCACCTCCAACCCCAGTAATTCTTGTTGTCTGCCCAGCAAACAGCTCTGCACTGCTTGGTCTGCCTGTTGGAAACAGCTACGTGGATCCAGTGCCTATTGCCAGTCATGTCATCAGCATGGATGCAGTGGAAGGTACTGAAAGACTTCTCTGAATGCTGTTTGACTGTTTGATGCATGGAGTCGCTGCCTGACTCGCTATTAGCGCTTGCCACGACTGCGATGTTACTGAAATACACACTTTGCTCTTTGCAGCCTTGACAGCATACAGTCCCTCAGTTCTTGTTTTAAATGCCATGTTAAAGCAGCACTTGATGTTGACCCAGCAATTTGTGGAGAACATTCAGCACCTTCACTTGTCCCTTGTGGAGTCTTTAGAGAAGGAGAAATTCCACTATCATACGCTGGAAGAGGCTAAAGAGGTATTTATGATAGAGGTATTACATGCTATGAGGTATTTCTCTACACAAATAAACTGTGTGTTAACTTTCTGCAGTACATCAAGAGTCACAAATCCCCACCTTTAACAATTGAACAAGCATTTGAAGAAATCCAGGAAGCGGAAGAGATGCTGCCACCATCATGAATGTTGAAACGTTCCTTTACAGATCTCAAGTCAGAACATGAAACCCTGTCAGACTGCACAGATTAAAAAGTTGCAAACCATGTACCAACTGCTCTGTTTCTTGTAATGCATCCTTTGTTTTCCTGCTTGTTTGTATTTTTTTACTACTGTTCATGGTGCAGGGTTTGATGAGAGCTATGAGTCAGCACGGTTAGCAAAGAAGAAAACCAAAATAGCTCTTATCTGAAAGGATTGGGGTAAATTCTGTGTGTTTATCACATAGATCAGCTGCTCTTTTATCATAATAAAAGTGGAAGTCTATACCAGAGCATCAAGGACTATGATGACAGCAGAAAAATACCATCCTGCTGTTAGAGCTTCATTGAAACATCTTATCAGATTACTACAAAACCAAACATAGGCATAGTTACAGTAAACTCAGTGCAAGGGAAACTTACAGCCTAATACTGAAACCCATTTACTGTGAAATACAAAGCACCATGTTGTTTTTTATTAAAAAAGGTGTTTATTGGAAGGCAAAACAATAAAATTCACAAGTTGGTAACATACAGGTGTTGTATGCTGATTCACAGACAGTTACAGTTTCACAACTACAGTAGATCTAGAACAAACTGATAGTTCACCATATTAACTGCATGGTTTTAAGAGGGTTTCTGCTATACAAACAAGTTACTCTGGGAGGTGGTTACCACCACGCAGACCTGGGGAGTGGAAGTGCAGTGTCAGGGCCCAACGCCTTCAGCTGGTGTCTCTGGGAACGGTTACAAAACTTTATTCTCGTTCACGTTAAAGGAAGTTTCCAAGAACATTTCACTGTTAGAAACTTGCAGAACAGAGAAAGTTGATTCTCTTCTATTGAACTAATTAGCTTTTATTAAAGGGTATATACAAAAATATAAAAAGCTTAAAGAATGTCTTCCGTTACAAAGCATTGAACATCCCTCAGAGCGCTTGAAAAGCTAGAACGTTTAACCCTCGTGTTCTGAACAGAGTTGTGATTGCAGCAGCTGGTGTGTAGGGGTGTTAAGTTGTATGGTAGGTTCTAACAAGCTTGCACAGTGCTCATAGGTCACCTGTACTGGAACTAGATGCTTCATTCCCCATTTAGACATTAGGATACACTGCTCAGCATCAGTCTGACTTGATCCCAAGGCAGCACCCCTCCACTTCAAATAGAATTAACCTTTTGAGAGAAATAAACATACATTATGGAACTAGAGACATAGAACCGTATCAGAAAACGTCTGTATTCCACAGGCATGAGTGAGTCACAATCCTGGACCAGGGGAGCTCAACGGGGTTTAACTGGTATCAGAGTGCTGGCTAACTAGAGAATTTTGCAAAATAAAATGGAAATCCTTAAGTGTGCTAGACATGTCAGAGGAACGACTGGCCTTTCTAACCATTGCTAAATCACAATTGCTGAATTACATGTCATAGCTTTCCATTTTCCACCATATTTTAAAAGTAATTCATTTGTCACTTCCTCCAGACTCTCATCCGCATTTATACAAGTTTAATGTTTTGTAGAAGATGCAAGACATCTTTCTTCAGAGAGTCTTATTCAGGTGGTGGAGGGTCTTGCGTTTCACGCTTCACTGAAACAATAGGGAAAAGAGCACTTACACATTTCAGACAGCTTAGGTAACTGCAGAATGCTTCATGGAATGAGGGCTCTACTAAAAACAATTTGAATTCATTTTATTATGCAGATCTACTGCAGTCGTAGGCAGAAGTGACTTTTCATCTGGCATGCCAATTATTTTCCTTCTAATCACTGCTAAGTGTAGTTGTACACAGCACAGACTGCAAAAATTCATTTAGGTAACTGTTTTCATCTCCTAAGAAGCGCCTCCATTTTTTCTGCACCCTACCTGAAACTGCACTACAGTGAATTTGTTACCAGTTCTGGGGTTGACAGAACACAGCACTCAGTGCAGGAGCTGGGCAGGGCCAAACAGTGAGCGTGGGCCAGCTTCCCTCCAACACCCTTCCTGCTCTGGCAGCCATCCATCCATGGCATGGCCCCCTCCACTACTTTTGGGACCAGTCTTCTCGTTGTTTAAAGGATAACATCTGAAGACAGAGACTACTGGTATTACAGGCAGGATGTGGCTTACACAGAACATGATAATTAATGAAGGCTTCAGAAATTAGAATACAGCACAATCCCGAGAAGTAGAAGACATAGGGTTAATCACAGTGTTCACTTACCTGTTGTTTCTTCTCTTCGTTACATTAGAAAGAATTAAGAGTTAACTTGATTTTGAGTTTATATTCTACAGTAAAACTCCTTAAACAAAACAAAACCACAAACACGAGCAGTTTTTAATTGCTTAGCAACATTTACTTACATTCATCCCTAGCCTTCATGCGCGCGATAAATGAGTAACTTTTATTTCTTCTGTAGTTTTCGTAAGGGTCATCCAATGCAACTCCCACTCCTTTGTATTGATCCCATTTGTCTCGAATATCTCCTCCTTTGATTGGGTCCTGAATTCCTTGTTCCTTGGCTCCCAATCCACCGGACCCACTCCATCCTGCAGAAGGTACAAACATTGCAGCTTGTAACCATTACAGCACTAGAATTCTCAATAGACATTCTGGAAATAGCTAGAGGAACTGCCAGTTCAACGTGGTAGGACAGCAATGGTCTGGAACAACATAGGAACTGTCCCCTCTACTTAAAAAGCAGGGATTCTGGGAGCTGAAAAGCATCAGCTCAATCCCTAAAAACATTTTAGGAGGACAAGCACAAGGCCAATCTGTCCTGTCGGTCCTGCTGATGCCGATCTGTGCTATAAGGAGATGAAACATGCCAGGTAGTTAAATACTATTTCATGCTAAACTCACATCCTTCTCTCATCCATATCCCTCTCAGAACAGCAATCACCATCATTGTTTCATGTTCTGTGTATTACATCTCTGAATATCCTTATTCTGACCTTAGAATAGCAAGGTGCTGAAAGGGACAATATTCAGAAACGTGCAAAGATGAACTGTGCCTCATTTTGTTTGCTAGCTTATGTCAGATTCGAGAACAGCACCTTACCCATTTTCACAAGCATCTGATGGCCTTTATTTTCTTCTCCAAGTCTTGATTCTGGGATGGGAGGTCCAGAACTGGAACCTAAGCCAGCAGAAGAACTAAGGAAATACAAAGATGAAACTAAGAACAAGCAATAGCTGTTCGGATCCAGTGCAAAGTCATTTACGTTCCGTTAAACATTAACACCCACTATAACCTCACCCCCTCTACTAGGATATTCTTTCACAAAGCTGTAAACTTTTGGAGGCAAAAAGAGAAACCAACAAACAAGAGCTTACGGAGGGGTGGGGCTGCGAGACCGGGAGCGGCGCCGCCTGCCTGGGGAGTAAGACTTGGACCTCGACCGTGACCGCGATCGTGAGCGGCTGTGAGAAGAGCGGGACCTGCTCCGGCTTCTGGAAAGAGACGGGGCACCGTCAGACGCACGGGGCAGCAGAGCAACGCGCAGGGCTCCACGCTCAGCCCTGCAGGTCGTTCCCCCACCTCCACCTCTGAGCTCCTGAGATTCACCTCACCGCACTCTACCTGGACTGAGAGCGTGAATAGGATCGGGAGCGAGAGCAGGAGCGAGAGCGGGACCTCGAGTAGGAGCCAGATGACTTTGAAGATCGTGAGTTGGAGCGGGAGGAGGAGCGACCGCGGCTTTTAGAGCGACTGCGAGACCGAGAAGGGCCGCTGCACAGACAGAAGCAGAAAAACTCCTGTGAAACTCCTTGGAGATGCTTGAGAAATGTAGATGTGCTTTTGACCGAATTGAAATCACACACGCGCAGCATTTCAGCAAACAAGCCCAACAAAACTTGAGTGTGAAAAAAATACTTTCCACAGATTAGACAGAATTTCCAGCAAGTTAAAACTCAGTTAATTCCAGCAACACATTGTGAACTGCTCCCCTGCACCAGTGCAAGGCAGTCCTAGCACCTTCCAAATGAACAGCACGAATCACAAGGCAGCAGTCAAGGTCTCTCACCTATTTCTCTTCTCCTGACCTTTCCTCCGCCTTGCTCTCATTTTAGCTCTGAAGAATTCATACAGCCCGTTCTGCTCCCAGCCTTCACTGCAATAAATCAATCACACATAGAACAGACGCCTGTAAAACTCAATCACCATCAACAGAGGATTTCTGCTCAATGTGGTAGGGAACAAAGAGCCTGGGCACCGAGGTCTTGCGCATCACAGTGTAAGATCAAACGGTTTAACACACAACAAGAGCACTCGTTCTCAGCATTAGAAGAACCAAGACATGGGTGAAGGAAGAGAGAGCCACTTCTTGGTTTGAGACAGCTCCTTAGGGCATTTTCCTTACCACATTGTTAGCTATACCTACTCTTACCTGTTTCTAGGCCTGTCATGAGATGGTGGACTATAAAATGCCTCAACCGCAGCCAGTAGTCTCTCACTGGGGGGCATTGGGGGTGGAAGACGTATATCTTTAGGATCTAAAGGTTTATACTCATGATCTTCAAGCTGCCGGAAACAAAACAAATTACATTCTTGTCATGTGTCATGGGGTGGCCAATCCGAAGAGATTAATATAGATTTAACCTTGTAGGGACCTCACAGTTCACTACTGGATAAAAATGCTCCAGTAATAAGGATTCTGCAGATGACCCAATGCTTTCTTGTGCTATCACCACCATTTTGATTCTTATGAGATAAGCCAGCAACTACAGGTACTGGGACATTAACTGGATCACCAGGTAGATAAAATGCAGGTGTTATCTATCCAGCTCTGTGATAATAGTGCCTGGATTGGAAACCTGGTAAAAACTGGTGCATGCTGAGAGTAACAGAAAGTTAAAATGGAATAGGCCTGTTTGTTCATCTCAAGCACAGAATGCATAAATGTAATTATCCCCCAAGATGCTGATACAGATACATACCCTGTTCCTTACCACTCTTTCTTTGTGTGTACAACATTAGTGTCACAAAACATCTATGCAAGAAACAAGCCCAAATAGCAAAACTAGTGTACAGCAGCCCCACCAGAACCACGGGTTCCCTCTGCCTATATGAAAATCAGTGGAGGTAACGTTTTCAAAACCACATCAGTCTTTCATGTATACAGGCATAACTGGCTTTCGCTGGGACAAACACCTGGAATTCTCACCATTTACACAACCCTTCCCGTCTGCTGGATGGAGAGATGCGAAACCGTAAACGTCCACGTTAAACTGCCCACAGTGCTGACCAGGGATTTCAATCGAGTCTGGGCCCACCCCAAGCACTTACTTTTACAAGCGGGGCCATCAGTCCAGCAGGAAGATCGAAGTAGGGAACATTTGGCACCAGGCTGGGATCGTCGTGGTTCATGTGAGGGGGGCCCTGTCGCCGCATGTGAGGAGGCTGCCCGTTAAATCCATGGGGGGGAGGCCCAAAATCAGGGTGCTGCGGCCCCCCCCAGGGAGGATGCTCGCTGATTCCAGGATGAGGCAACCTGTGCCCAGGGTGGTGATGAGGAGGTCCGATTTCTGCACAGAGTGGAAGGGTTAAAACATTTTACTTAGCTGTAGAGAAACGAAGGCAATCAGAAGTGCAGTGCAGTTAGTGCATTGATCCTAAAAACAACCTTGGCACCAAGGAGTCCTGCCGATCAAGAAAAGCAACAGGATAGAAGAACTAGAGGCTGGCTACAGGCCCGTGGCCATGAAAGTCATGCAGCACATCTCCCACTCTAGCTATAGCAAATACCCTCAAGACACCTGGTTATTAACTGTAAGCCATCCTTTACCGTAAAACATACAGCAGTCAAAAAGTCCAAGAAAGATGCTTAAGAACAAAAGGTTTCAGATGCAGCAATGCAGATACTGATGGCATCTATCTCTGGAGCCTAAGTATATAACCATGGCTTAGCAGAAATCTAAACAGATCTGTGATGTGTACATATGTTGATTTAGCATTGACTGTAAAGAAAGGAATACAGCAGGAATCAACTCACATGCGTAGGCAACAAGAAAATACTTTGTTTAAAGAGGTGTTTCAAGAAGAGTAGAGATAATATCCTGTTAAAATAAATGAGAGACATCCATCCAATCACTGACAGACAAACCACTGTCATGAACGCCACCATATTCTGCCAAACTCATTGCATGGAGGAAAATGGGACACTGAAAAATCGACATCTTCTGCAGAGGGAGCAGGAATTTTTCCAGGAAAAGTCTCTACGGCCATCATTACTGCAACTCTCTTCAGCCTGTGCTATTTGACTCGTCTTTACCAGACTTAGAACACAGTGTGTAGTCACTGCTTCACCCCTTCCCTAATTTTAGCCATCTGTTTCAGTAGATCCCCTCCTCCAACAACTTTGCATAACAGAACAAATGTTCTGGTCTCCAATACAATCCAAAAGCGCTTTTTATTGAAATAAAAGCTTCAATCGTCCTTCCTCAGACAAGAAAAGCTGTTCTCACAACTCACTTCCACAACTCTTAAAAAGACACAACAAAAGAACGCTCAGAATCCCAAATACATCATTCTCTGGGTTTCAGCCTTCTTTGGGCTTGCAGAACTCAGAACCTCTTAAGCTTAGAATAGCAACTCCTACAGCGCCATTTCAAGCTACAAAAAGCAAAAAACAAAACCAATTACGATGCCATTTCTAACACAACCCGCTGCACAGAACCACAGGGATCCTCAGACTCTAAGTTGACAATGATTATATCCCAGAATAATCGTAACTTCTAAATATGAAATAGAAACTAAATCAAAGAAGACTTCCAGACTTCATTCCTCTGACTTTCTGCAGCAGTGCAGGAGCCAGCTGAGGAGCCCTCACCTACAGCCTGATGTGCAGGAAAATGCTGATTTTCACTTCTGTGCTACTTTAAAAATGAAATAAATGGTTGCAAAAGAAATGCTCAAACAGCTGCTGTCTTGAGCCTGGACAATGGTTTCTGGTTATCTGTATCCATTAGGGAGGGAAGGAAGGATGATTCAAAAAAGTAAGGAAGCATCCAACTCCGCAGGTATTTCCTGAGCCACTTCATAGCAGCTTCCCAAACCCACAAACTCAGTGTTCCTCAGGAAAACCTGAGCAATTCACTGAGTAAGCTGCCACCCCAGCTGTCACCCCAGAAGCACTCAAGTTTGTAAAGGCAATCAGTATTGCAGTGTAAGAAAACCTGGCCTGCTACACACTTTACCTTGAGGAAAATCCCCCTGGGGGTAATCAAAACGATGAGGATAAGGAGGCCTTTCAAAGGGATGGCGAGGTGGAAAATCATCCTGCATGAAGCGAGGTGGAAAGCGGTTGAAATTATGCGGATGCGGGGGCTGGTTGAATTGGGGATGTTGCTGATGTGGAGGAAATGGGCCTCTGAAGTGAGGTGGCCGCTGCATTCGAAATGGAGGTTCCCTCTGACCCCCACCCCATGGAGGCTGTTCATGCTGGTTGTTCCACGGTGCTTCAAACTGGTTGTTCCAAGAAGGGTCAGGCTGGTTGTTCCAAGGCGTCTCTCGCTGGTTGTTCCAGCCTTGATCTCTTTGTTCATTCCACATTCCTTCATGGTTGTTATTCCATGGAGGACAGTGAGGTGGTCCCTAGTGGGAAAAGAAAGGAAGGAGCCTGGTCATTAGGCTACAAAAGAAAGAATGCAGCAAAGGCAATCTACCTTTTCAATAAGTGCCCTAGGCAATACACACAGGTGAAACAAGTTCTGAACCACCACAGCTTCAGAGAAAAGACAAGAAAAGACCAAACTGATCAGCACACACAGTGCTGCATTCAGGGGAGTACTTCTTGTTCTGCTCGTTCATAGGGAAAGCGTTGCAGAAAAACCATGACACATAGGCTACACCTTGCCTTTAACTGCCCCAAACGAGAAAGTTTTGGAGTCCAATCTGGATTCATGACGTTCCAAGATTTTCAACACACTTCTTATACCAAGGCAGTCTTCTGTCTTTCTGAATTTCCCCCTCCCTTTACCTATTGTTTCAGAACAGTGTTTGATACCTGTTGTTGACCCCACGGTGCAACGGGATGAGGCTGGTCAAACCACGGGGGTTTATTTGGAGGAATCTGATCATGAGACCCAGGGCCACGTGGTCCACCAGAGGCAGGATCCTGCACCCCAGACCCTGTTGTGTCATACTCTGAAGAACCAGCTAGAGGCAGCTGCGATTTACCATCATCTGAAACAAATTGGAAACAGTTGGAGGCACCCAAGGCTACGTGCAGTTATGAAAACACCAAACACTCCATCTGAACTTTGCTGGATACATGAGCACAGTGCAGACATCTACCCACCGAGTTCTGCACAGGTCTCAGAACAGCTCAGTACCTGCTTGTGTAACTGGAGCAGATGGTGGAGCTGAGGCTGGCGCTGTTGTGGGCGCTTGAGGAGGGGGAGTTGATTTCACCTCATTCTCCAGTGGTGGCATTTGTATTTGTTGCTGCTGCTGCTGTGTTAAGCTGTTTACAAACTCCTCGTGTTGAGTTTTCAGGTTCTGTATCTGCTGTTGGAAGGCAACCTGCACAGGCTGCACTACAGTCGCGTATTCAGTGATCAAATTTGCCTGATGAGAAATTATGAACAAAGTTTGTGCTGGATCTAAAACAGTTTGTTTTCAAAATGTGTACATAAATAAGAAAAGTGTTACGTTTGTTTCTAACCTGGTACTGGCCAAGTCCAAGAGCTGGGCTCTGCAGCTGCTGAATAATTGACTCATCAAAGTACCCATTTTTCTCCCACAGTTGAAGAAGCTGCACAAATTCAAGAGTGAGAGGTGTTCAGAATTGATTAACAATTAAAAAAAAAAAAAAAATGTGCCTCATCTTTTTCTTTATGTTTCCAGTTTTGTAAAATTTACAATTTTCAAGTTGTATTTGGAGCCACTGAAGACTCGGACACACTCATCCTTACAGCAGCTTCTACATAAATCGCAAGGACTTTTAGATTCTTGTTCAAATTAAGGTTTAAACTCAAAGCACATCCTATGATAGGCTTTGTGAAGACAACCAGACTAGAAAACTCTCAGCAGTCTTCTTCCATCCTTTGAGAATTTGCTTAGCATTAACCTAGCAAAGCAAAGCAAAGCATGAAGTTAAACCAACACCAGGCACTCACTCTGGCAATTTTCTGTTGCTTATCTTCCTCCACGGCTAAAAAGCTGGTACAATAGATAGGAACAACCACCTTCTGTAAAGCAGCCAGAAGATCTCTTGCTTGCTTCCGTTGGCTTCAGAAAAAGAAAGGGAAGATAGGAGTTATTGCCTTCCACCACAGCAGGAAAACCCCATAATTCAATTCCTCCCCACTCTACCAAAAATAGTGGATACACAGAAATAAAGAAGTCCCTCCTTGTCATTTTTACAGTACAGCCTTCTATGAGATAAAAACATACAAAGTAGGTAAAAGCTGAATGCCACTATTGAAACAGCAGCTCTGTGCATCAGCTATGGGCTAAAAATAAAAAATACATTAAAAATAAAAGGTGAAGAGTCATACTGAGAACACGATAAGCAGAGAGATTTCACCACATTAATCTAAACCTGAAGCTGAAAAATACAATCTAATCCTTACCAGTGATGCAATACATCATTGATTAAGTAGATGAGATGCAGCCGAAGCTCAAAGTGAGCTCCTTCAGCTGTTATACGATTTCGCAGGTGCCCAGCCATCAGCTCACAGTGTGCAGGAGATTTTGCATTACTGAACATCCAGTTCTTGCCAGCCTTAGAAAAGAAGATTTTAAATATTTTAAGTCAGTCTAACACGTTCCTATTGTAAGGATTTCCTACAACTCTGAAATAACTGCCAGAGAGGAAACGTTCCAGTAATTTTCTTGCCTACCAACAGAAATTAAGCTGCTGCTTTCTATACAGTCAGAAAATTCCAACTGTACTTAACCCATAACATCACCAAGTAACTCCAGACTCAGATCACTTACTGAGATCGCATCTTTGGTGCATGTGTCAATTATTGGCTGCAACAAGTTGTCAAATTCATTCATATCTAACTGAGTTTCCTCCAAAACTTTCTGCATTTGTTGCTCTATTGCAAGGGCTACTGCTGAAGTGACTTGTTCCTGAAAAAAAAAAATTAATAGAATTACATTGCATCCAATGCTCTTTTAGAGGACTGAATTGCTGTATGCCAGTCCTCATAGCCTCTTAACCAAAAGCAGCTGTCCCAAACAGCAAGGCCTTTTACAAGCAAGTGGACCACACGTAAATGATTCAATGGCTACAAAATCATTAGTTCAAACACACAGTGCCGTCCCACCCCCAATCAGAATCTGCCTTCAGGTACTACAGGATGGAATTTCTTGCAGTTCCCAGCATCCTGCAGCATTAAGTGAAGATTAAAGCAGTCACAATTTATTCCACTCAGCAAATCAGCAGGCCTTTCCATATAGTAAATAAATTAATCAAGGATCAATCTTACTAAGGCATCAGGTAATCTGCTCTAAGCAGATGAAAGCAACCACAACAGAACAAAAATAAGTAAAATAACGTCCCACGCTCACCAACGCACCGCCTCACCACCACCAATCAGAAGCAAGCCTTCCTCTCTCCTTTCACTCCAGTTTCTTACAGCCCAAGATAAGCCAGCCAAGTGCTTATTTTACACCAACCTGTCTCATAGCAAGGAGCTGCTGCTCCTGCTGCTGCAGGTTCCACTGACTCTGCTGGATGAGTTCCTCCACAGAAGGAGTGCCCTGCGGAGCAGGGATAGGGGCAGCAGGTGGGAGGGATGGCTGTGGCAGCGGCTGGATCTGTGGAGGAGCCTCAATGTCTTGACTTTGCTTGCACAACACTATGAGACAAAGTGAGCTCTTAAAGTATCTGTATACGAAATCCATGCTGGTTCCAAAACAGACCTTCCCTCTTTACGCAACGATTTAATACCAAATGACCACATGACCATGGCACTGGAGAGCAGCCCCGATGGAAGAGATCTGGGGGTCGTAGCTGACCGCAAGTTGGACACCGCCAGGAGCCGCTGGCCAGACCAGGGCGTCCTGCAGGAGCCGAGCTGCAGCTCACAGCCAGCACAGCCCACCAACCCGCAACCCGCTGCCCACGCCCGGGGGCGGCAGAGCGGCGAACCAGAGGGTGGGGGGGGCGGGGAAGGCCGCAACGGCCGCGCGGGAAGGGAGCAGAGCCCCACTCACGCTGCTGCTGCTCCAGGGCCAGCTTGTACTTGTAGTAGCCGTAGAAGTCGCCCCCGAAGAGGAAGGAGAATTTGGGGTTCTCCTTCTGCTTCTCCATCGTCATCTTCTCGAACTCGGGCCCGTTCCGCGCCACGAACTGCGCCAGTTTGTCGATGACATTCCGCAGCTCCTGGTCTGTGAAGAGGCAGCTCTGTCAGATCGCGTCGGCCCCGCCGCCCCTCCGCCCGCTCCCGCTCGCCCCCCCGGCCGCGCTCACCGTCGGGCGGCAACGGCATCTCCATGGCCGCGGGACAACGGGGCGCCGCCGCTAGGCCGCAGCGGCCGGAAGTGCCGCGAGACGCCCGGAGACACGCGCAGCCGCGCTTTACGGCCGCATCTCCATGGAGACGGCCGCGGCGCGGCACCAGTACGGCCGCTCGACCCCTCCCCCTTCTGATCCCGCACGCAGTGGGCGGGAATGTGACGGGGCCCGGCCGGAGGCGGGAAGCCGTGAGAGGCGGGGCCTCCCGAGCGGGCGCTCGCCTGAGCGCAGAACCAATAAAACCCGACAGTTAATTGCACTATAAAGGGGCATTTAAGTAATACTTTTTAAGTACGATACTTGAACACTGATACTTTCCAAGTGACTTCATTTCTTTATGCAGTTAAAATCAGATTGGTTCTACACCTGATACTCCGCAGAGCGGCGTTAGTAAGAACTCGAGCATCCTACCCGGTGACGGACGGATCGGCTTTGCCGCCCGGCAGGAGGTGCGAGGCGCGGCAGGAGCCCTCCGCCACAGCGTCGCTGGAAGTGCTCGAAGAGCTCCAGACGGGCGGCCCGCAGTGAGCCCGCACTTCCCGGAGCTTTCGGCCATTTCAGCGCTCAGGAGCTGCCATCGCTCCCCGTTTCCAGGGCCATTTCAGGACCTCCAGTCACACACGACACTCACAGACGTCCTCACAGAAAGGCAGAACTTTTTATTCTTAACAAGACATTCCATGAAGCCCCGCTGTATTAGCTACTGAATATAAAAACTCAGAAGATGGATGTTTTCATGTATCCAAATGATACAAAGAACGTCAGACACAAAGTCTGCCTGTGATTCTACCTGCAGTTCTGGAGACAAACACTGATCCCAGAAATCGGATGAAGTTCTGTCTTAGCTCATATTTAAAAATCTCAATCACAATCCCTACTGGTGCTTCCAGCCCAGCAAAAACGTTATCAGCTCTGCACATCGGAGCTCAGGCAGTCGCTTCAGGTTACCTGACAGTCAGTCAAAAAGCATCTCGACGTCTGGTTTATTGTAGGTTATGAAGTGTCACTGTCCCTGAGAGCCACTGATGTGTGATCTTCCCACAGTCCCACACAGGGGTCTTCGCTTCAGCTGCGATATCCACAGGCTGGAGAACAGCAGCACAGGCAATCCAACCAGGTACCATCCAGAGCTTCACAGAACAGCAGAGTTAAAATGAGAAGAGGAAAACAATACAAAACTGTGCATTCGCTGAAGTGCCACATTTCATACTGCAAGGATTTAGGAACTTTTTTTGGTAAAAGCACCCATACTCACATCAAAGTATGGAGCACCGACACAAAACAAAGACATCTGGTGACAGCCACCTGTGTATCTGCACTTCTGTAGCTATGAATCACAGTTGTATCATACACCCATGATCTCAGGATCAATTAATTTGTTTTATCATCTTGTGCCATTACTACAAAGTTACCCGATAATTATTTTTGACAGCTTACAGCATGATTCAGAAATGGAAGCCTCAGAAAAACAAAACTTTCCCTGTATTTATATTGCAGTGGTTTCACAAACGGCTACATGGCAGAACTCCCTTCTGCTGCAAAATGCTACATCAGAAAAATGTGGCTTTGAACGCATATTAGAAAAGCATTGAGCTTCAGAATTATCATGAATTGACCCCAAATTACCAACAGTTATTTTCACTGTGCTCCTACAAAGCCTATGTATTGCCTGGATTTCATTTAATGTTCAGGTAATTTAAAAACAAAAAACAAATGAACAAACCCAGGCATTTTCCCAGCTGATAAAGATGCTCTAACCACTACCTGGCACTAAAATGCAATCAGAAAGCAAAACGCTTTCAGGAGATCTTCAGAGCACCACCTGTTCTGAGGAGCTATCAACACAAAACCCAGTAAGATGTCTAAGGCTACCAGTGGCTCACATGCTGACACTAATTACAGCACCCAGATCATGCTAGCTTTTGCCCACGTAAACAGCCAGCCAGGTATCCCTCCCTTTGAGCAGAACAATCTGATTTCTCACAGGTGAGCACCACAACTCACATACTGCACTCCCAAAGTTTCACCTAAGTAAGAAAACCAAAGCAGTCTTCTTTGCTTTAAGAACTGGGTCGTTATACACGATGGTCTCCATATGCCCTTTTTATTCCAGTTTCCACACTTTCTACAGACCTATGTACACAGTTAAATACGTCATTAATTTACAAACCATGTTAAAACAAATGTTTCACCTTGCCAAACAAAATCTTGCAGCAGTCCAAGATTGAAATACATATACAACAGTATCAGAAACCTCTTTATCAGAACGTGGGCAATATTGCCCAAGGACTTGGATTCGGTCACTCTGAAAAACCACCTCTTGCAAATGAGCCACTCGCTCGTTTTAATCACCTATTGTACCCCATGCAAATTATTCCTGTTGACCACAGAACTGAACTAGAAGGGTGCAAACACTGTGGAGCAGGCTGCAGGGAAAAAGCCCAGAGATTCACATGTTGGGCCCCATTTTGGGTCTCTTTCTACTCTGTGAGTACAGTCATTTTGTTTCAGACACGTGCTGAGGGCACACGCACAGACTGCAACTTGGAACTGTCGTTATTTTCAGCAGGAAGCTCCCACCTGCTGCCATGCTCTTGATAGAAAAAGCTGAGCTAAAGACCTGCCACAGTGAGCATGCACGAAAGCTTTGCATCAAGAGCTGCAGAACAGATCTGGTTATATTCTTCAGCAAAGCAAGCCTTCAAAATGTATGTAATGAAATCTCTGATCTGTGAATACAGTACATGGAGCTTTATTCCAACTTGCAGTTTCAAGCTGCATGACCCTGTTACAGCAGTAGACATACCAGGAAATTTACAGATGAACTCACATCACATCTGCACATCCTTGGGCCCCGCTGCGACCCCTTGCTGGTATCTCAATGCCTCCAAAGTAGGGAAACTGAGGCACAAAGAACACAACTGAGCGTTTGCAGGAGGCGAACAGCTTCCAGGTGGCTCCCTTTGAAAGCGGTTGAACAATTCAGTCCCCCTTACAAATCCCAGCCTAAATGTTTCACACACCAAATGAAATTGTGCAGAGCCAGAATCCAACACAAATCCAGAGTCCACACGATTCTTTCTCTATTTTTGTAACAGCACTTAAATATTGGGAAGTGAGCCCTAAAAATACACATTTTGCACTTCATCGTGTAAAAGGAAATAATAATACATAAATTAATACCGGAACAGGCAAAGCAATTTCCTATGAAATCATGCCTTTCCTCATAACCTTATCTGTTAATCAGGGTTAGGAAATAATTTATTCACATTTTATAGAATAAAAGCCCAAGTTCTAAGCTAGAAGGAGCTGAACCAACTCAGGCAACTCCAGAAGTTCTGCCCGCAGACATTAGCAGCATATTTAAACCATCTCTGAAGTTTCAGGAGAACCATTTCCTCTTTTGGACTGTATCCTGGAAGGCAATCTGCAGAACTAACTCCAGAGTCAGCCAAAAGAATAAGATCAGGTTGACTTTGCCCTTAAAAATAAATTCTTTATTACCCAGAAAGGAGCCAAATCATCATTTCGCATCACGGAAATGGCCATTTTTAAAGCAATAAATAAACGGAAGGAGTGTTTGTACAGCACCACACCGTAAGCTCTGTCACTGCTACCCGACAATCTCCAGTAAAAACACAATACTTATGCTATCAAAATCTCACTGTACAACAGCTTTTCTGTTAAGAAAAGAAGGCCCCTAAAACCTGTTTTTTTTTCCCCTCAAGTAACAGTAATAATAATAATAATCTGATTCAGTGAAACCAGAACTCTACTGGTTTCATTCCTTCCGTGCACAAATGTGGCGCCTGATGCACTGAAATCCACTTGTCTTGAACCTGGTGTCTTCATTTATACCACCTGAATCAGTTCTTATGAGCCACAGATTCTATGCCTACTGCTGATTTAAGTATTTCCTTTCTGAATTTACTATTTGAGCCAGGGGAGTCGCAGGAACAGAGAAGGATACAGCGTGTCACTTCTTCCAGCTGAAAGGAGAGGTCAGACAAAACGCACACAGCAGCTCCAGCACCACTAATTAAGAAACTTAAAAACGCACTCAGGGGCCAAAAAGATGGATTTGAGAAACAATGCAGAATTATTAACCACATTCATGCATTCTTACAATGTGAATCATATTAGGGAGCAAAATTTATGCATAAAACTTAGACAAAAATACCCTAAGCCTTTCAATTCCTGACCCAAAGACAGATTTGTAAGAGGTGTAAAGCACGCAAAAAAAAAAAAAAAAAAAAAGGCATTATTAGAAATGCTTTATTTGTCAGGGGTTTCCTGCACTGCCAAGGAAGAAAAATGTCTGAGTTTACAGGGCTGCATTACTGAGAAAACAACGATGATCTCAGTCTCCATTTCTGCTATCTGCACTGTTTGGGACAACAATGATTTTAGAGAAAACTGTTTCTCTATGCTTTAAATGCATCTCTTGAAGGGATCTCTACTGTCTGTTCTTTCAGAAATACTTCTGGTTTGTCATCAAAAACTGAAGGCATAGGCATGGAGGTAATTAACACCCGCATGAAGTTTCATATTTGCTCAAGATGAACTCCAGGCTCCTTATCCACAACCGACACAATCCTCCCAAGCGGGCAAATCCTGATCACCAGCTGTGTGCCTAATTACACCCTTTTCTTCCTGACAATTTCATGTAAGTATTCTTAAAACAGTAGAGAACAAATTAAAAGTGACACTATCAGTGTGGAAACGAGGTACTGGCCAGGGTTTAGCTGCCAAAAGAGTAACCGATTGACAACTCCCAAAAGGAGCAGCGACTGCAGATGCTTTGCTCTGAAATGTTGTACCTGCTCTTCATCCGAATCCCTGTACGAGAGCTACGCTGCATTCAGGTCCGGTGTCCAATCCAGCTGCTTCACATTGAAAGATCAGCTCAGCAGAAGCTGAAGGTCTGTACCACTTTCACTACACATGCATCCTCCCTTCTGCAAAACTTTACAATAAAATGGCTTTACATTCACGGATGTACTAAAAGTTTCTGATAATGCTGGGGACACTTTAATATCACAGTCTCTACCTGCGTGTCAGGATTCTATATATCAAAACGGTTGAAGTTGTAGGCGGGCGGGCAGCTCTGTCGGTTGTGCTGGCAGTGCTCAGCCAGGACCCCGGCCCGGCCGTACTGATAGTCTCCATGCGGGGCAAACGCCGTCAGTCCATTCTGAGACTTCTCCGGAGCGCTGCGGTGCCGGTCCAAGTTCACAAGGTCTGCAGTTGTGACTGGAAGGAGCTGCTTCTTTGCTTCTTGGTTTGCATCATATTTTGTCTAGGAGAGAAAGAAAGAAAGTTTTTCTAAGGTGTCACCCAAAATATACATAGGGAAAACACCACCACATTTATGAGAGTCTCAAATGAGCGACTCCTAATAAAAATCACTTCCTCCTCACATGACAAATCATGAAGCTGCTTTTGCTCAAGGCATTTTAGCGAGATACCTCCTAATCCTCATTCTTCAATACAATATTAAGATCTCAGTCTGTCACACCCAGCAGCTGGCCTGACCCAAGCACTGGAGCACTCAGCCACTCCCATGCAGTGAAGTTCTACGTCACACCTTCTTCATTTCTGTTCTGCTGTTAACTTGCTTTACAAAACAGTTCAAAGCCACCAGAGTGGTTCAGGTGAGTTCCCTGAATAAACAAAGAAACAGATGAACAACTTGCCTTGTTGTATAAGAAGACCCCTAGGATAGCTGTCATCATCCCAAGGACGTTGGTGCTGGTGACTGGATTGCGAAGCATTATAAGGGACACAGTGATCACCATGATTCTTTTGGTGGCGTTCGCGACAGAGTAACTCAGTGGGCTGATCAGGTTAAGAATACTGAAGGCAATGACGTTCTGGGCAAAGTTACAGAACCCACTGATTATAAGCAGCATCAAGGTCCAGGGCCAGTGAGACATTGTGCTCTGTCATAACAACAAACGTTACAATTACATACATTTGTTGCCTATTGGAAACCTGAGAGAAAGTAACAGAAATAATCGAGTTGCTTCTTCCCTGCCTACATCTACAACTTCTCTACAGTGGCACCAAACACGCAGCTACCAGTTCTGATAACGCATCTCCTGCACACAGCACTGCACTCCAGCTGCGTGTCCTCCTGTCTCCAGCTCTACTTCCTGGGACTTCAGCTGTCACATCGGCTCCCACTCCTCACCCCGCCATGAATTCTAATGAGAAACACCACACTCGTTGGCTGTGGTTTTTGTGAAACAATCTGCAGGTATTTCACAACAGATCCTTCCACACTGATGAGGAACTACCTAAGTGAACATTTTTTGCGTGTTTTTTTCCCCTTTTATCTTAATAGACGAGAGTTTCCCCAAAGCGACACTTACCAAGTCATTCTCTACCAGGAAGGAAGAAAGATCAACCAAAACCCACGTTGGGATCATGAAGAACACAGCATGGCACCCCAGGATGTTCAGCAACCGAAGATGATGTATTCGGGAATCCCGCAACACCTGATGGAGGACACATTACAGCTGTGCCCCAACCACCCCCCGTTCTCCCTGTAATAATAACAACTTCCTGCAACTGACAGTTACAGCATGGAAATGAATGGTGTGAATTTCCAATGAGGACGACCAAAGAAAACAGATTTCTCTTTGAAAAAGTGGTTTCTTGACTGGCAACTCTCCCAGGATTAACAACGTACACATTAAGATGTCCCACAAACCAGAACTCACTTTGGAATACACTCAAGACACACCTTCTCATTTTGTCTCTTTGTTCCTACGATTTCAAGGAGTGCCCAGTGTTCACACTGACTCATTCAGTATGAAGAAATGATACGACACAGCAAGATACATAATGAACTGGTACAGCTAAGCACTATCAGCTGCCAACAGAAACAACCAAAAATTCCAATGAATCACAGAACGGCAAAACTGTTACCTTCTTTGAGAAGATATTCTGAAGTGAAAAACACAGAGTAGCAGCAAGTGCACTGATGAGTCCCCACATGTCAAAGGACAGTTCAGTGACCGTGGCCAACAGGACACCGGTTATTATGGGAATAAGAGATAAGTACACCTGCAAAAGGAACAGAGAACGTGGCAAATCCACCCGGTGCAATCCTAGTCACAACATTCACCCAAACCTCCCCGATCCCAGCGAGCAAAGCACACCACGAACACCAGCAAGAGAAGAAACCTCAGCAAACCTGTCCGCACCTTCGTCGTCTGCTTCTCCTTCATAATGATCCGCGAAAGAAGAACCACCCATATTGGCATCGTCGCTTTTACTGAGAAGGGAAAGAAAATTTCGGTGGGGATGCGAAGCCAACTCCATTAAACACCATTAGCAGAAGGTGAGCACTGGGAATGGAGGGGCTCAGGTTCAGTCCCACAAAACCCCAACCTCAGCCCACACAGGGTCACCCCTCACCCCTGTGCCATCACAGGGCAGCACGCAGTGCTCCACCCTGCAGCAGACACTGCTGTGAGCTCACACCAGGACACAAGGTGCTGCAGCAGGCAGCCATACAGACACTGCAGCACTGTGAGCACACATCCGGGACAGGGCACCACGCCGGGCACCCACATGAACTCACAGCGCACCCCGCAGTGCCGCACTGGGCTCCTACAGGCACAGCTGATGGGAGACACGGCAGCAGGCAGCACTGCGAGCACACAGTGGGCTTCAGGTGACAACAGGGGCAGCGGCAGCAGTGCACGCAGCCTTGGGGCATCCCGATGGGCGCGGACGAGGGGAAATGGTTTCAAACCACAAGAGGGAAGATTTAGACTGGACACGAGGGAAAAAGGTGGTGAAGCACTGGCACAAGTTGCCCGGAAGAGCGCCGGGTGCCTCACGCCTGGGTCAGGCAGGAGGAGGCCCCGAGCACCCGCTGGAGCTGCGGTTGTCCCCACTCACGGCAGGGAGTCGGACCGGGAGGTCTCTACAGGTCCCTCCAACACAAACCGTTCTCCGATCCGCGCTCCCGCTGCGCCCCATGGGACGGCACCGCCGCCCCGCGCACCCCCACTTTCGCCCGGAGCCTCACCCGTGTGCGCGTACGAAACCGGGACCCTCCAGAGCGAGACGTGCGCGGAAACGGAGGCGAAGTATTTGCCGAAGGCGAGCGGCAGGATGTAGCGCGGGTAGGCGCGGGGCGGCAGCTGGGCCGGGCCGGCCGGCGGGACCCGCCAGGCGCGCAGCAGCGGCGGAAGGAGTCCGCACAGCCCCAGGATGTGGAAGAGCGAGACGGTGACGGGCCGGGGGAAGCCGCCGAGCAGCAGCTTGTTGACCACGTTCCCGCCGGCGCTCAGCCCGTACCAGGCCAAGCACAGCGCCGAAACCCGCGCGCCCTCCCGCAGCGCCGGCCCGCGGCCCCTCCGGCTCCCGGCCCCCCCCGCCGCTGCCGCCGCCGCCCCGCCTCCTCCCGGAGCCGCCAGCGGGGCCGCCGCCATGGCTGCCCGAGCCGCACGGCCGCCCCCGGGACGTCACCGCCGCCAACGCGTCGCTTCCTGGGGCGGACCCGCGCCGGAGCTCAGCGCCGGCACAGCGCTACGGGTGCCGACAGGGGGCAGTGGAGCGTGTGTGCGTCACTTCCGCTTGCGTCACTTCCACGTCACTTCCGGCTCCTCTGTCCACTTCTGGTCGCTGGGGGACGGGCCGCCCTCAGACCGGAACTGTCCGCCTCTGCGCTTCGTTCTGACGGCCGCTGCGCCCCGTCCGTCCCGCCCCACAGGCGCAGCCCGGGATGAAGGAACCGGGGAGAGACGCGGCGTACGAAACACCGCACCGAGTGGGATTCCTGAGCGACCCTAAGAGCAGTGCGGATCTGCACCGCCTGAGAGCGGAGCCAAATCGGGCCCGAGCAGAGCGCAGTGAAGAGGAGCCCTCGAGGCCTTTAAAACCACCTCAGGGAGCTGCTGGGGGTGCAGGGACAGAACCCGTGGGAGGAGGGCGATCCTCCATCCGCTCCTTCAAAAGACGTTTCTACGCCATTTATGTACCTCTGAAAACAGGCACCTGAGGTAACGGCGATTCCCAAAACCATTCCGTGTCATTCGCTGCAGAGGGCGGTGTTCATTTTAGACTTTAAAAGAATAAATTGTGCAGAACGGGAGAATCCAGGAGCCGAGAAACTGAGCATGCAAAAATGAGAGTACACAGCAGATATGCACATGGTAAACTTCATTTGAACTTGTTTACAAAATTGACAAAAAAAATCACCTTGTAAACTTATTCACATTTTTTGGAGCTCACAGAACTGGTTATAGAAGCATGCTGAAGTAAAGATTGTCGAGCCTCGTCTCGCCCCAGATCACATCCGAGCGAGCTGACCCTCACAGCAGAAACAAACGGGAGTTAAAGCTCACGCTGCAAATCACGTGATGTCCCTGGAGATCCTGCAGCACCGGGGGAAGGGCCGAGTCCAGCACGCGGAGCTCCCTCAAGCAAAGCGAGCATCGGCACGGCCGGTTTGCTATGGAGAGCAGCCAAGGGACTCAGGACATCACTCGACCTTCCGGGCCATCGACTGCAGCAGAAATGTAAGCAACTGAAAGTAAAGGATGGTTTTTATAAAGTGTACTTCGTAATTTCCTGAAATTTGCCCCACATTCAAAGGCCTCAAAAGGGCACAGACCCTGTTCCTAAATAGGACCATTTGGGGAAAGAGGGAGGAGGGGTTGGGGAGGGTTTGAATAAAATGCACATTTTTTAAAATTTTTTTTCTTTTTAAACATAAAACAGAAAATAAACATTTCCCAACGTGAGCAACTTCTGAGCCCTCTGCCATCACAGCTACCTTCCTGACAGCAACTTTCTGCAACTCTAAAAAACACTGCCTGATTTCATCAACTGCAGAGGATAAAATGGAAGTAAACTGAAAATATACTTGGAAACATTTTTGGTAACCATTTTTTTTTTTTTTTTTTTTTTTTAGATTTCACGCAGTCCTCGGGTTTCAGAAACAGAAGCAAACAAACGCCAGTAAGATTTCTGAGATGCCCACATTGCAGTCCCAGTCAAACCACAAAAGCAGGTTTTAACAAGAATGACAAAAACAACCCAAATGTTGGCTGCATTCCATGGAATAAACCAAAGCAACGCATGAGGAACACTTCTAAAATCACACTCTGACGGTGAAGAGCTTCGACTCCGCTCTCAAAGGCAGAACTACTTTTACCACGGCAGTGAGACTCAGCACAGATGAGTTCACAGAACGAACAGCACTGAACCTCAGCACCTTTTTGGTATCCCTGGTGTCCCCTCCCCTCTTCCCTGGACAGAAGTCCAGCAGCGGGGACTGTAGAAAACGGCTTGTCCCAAACGTTAAAGCAAATACAGGTAATAGAAATTCTGAGCTTTCTATACTGAATTCTGGATTAGGCTGCTTTAGAAATATTTTTAACAATTAGGAATAATATATTACAAAATTACCAAGATGAACTACAGTTTTTTAGACTCTGAGGTACATTAACAGTAATTGTGTCATCAGTCTCTCACCCCTGGATGCAACCAGAGTTAAAAACAATCCAACCTGTGTGACCAAACGCCACCAACACACTTGGAAGACATCTCTGCGCCCTGACAGCAGCGCTGCTGGGCTGCGCCTCGCCGCTCGGCTCTGATGGGTTCTGTTACTTTGTCTGAATTGAGCAGATTTTTAAAAATAAATTAGTTCAGTATAAATAATTCACAAACTGCTTTGTGCAAATTTTTTTTATTTCCACATTTATATCACAATGTGTCCACTTAAAGGACCAAATAGCAAAGTTGCTCCCTTCTGCATCCCAGGAACACAGAAGTCTAGGTACTGTACATTCACTAAGGCTCTTTGTTTTTGCAAATTGCGTTTATGATGGATATCCATAAGGCAAACAATATCTAAAGGAATGGTAACAAGTATATTTCCAGCATACAAACAGGCTTCCTTTTTCCCTCTCACAGTACAGTTACGAACTTGTAGCACCCTCGTTACATTTAAGTTCTAGAAAAGGTGATTTTTTTTTTTATTTTTTTTTTCCTAGAAGTTTGCAGGAAGGGAAAAGGAGGAAAAATATTTGGCTGGTGGTGGTGGGATCAAAATGTCATTAAACATCTGTTTTTGCAGCATTTCTCAGAGACTGGATTTAAACTGAAACCAGACTGAAATATGTGGATGCCCATGGAATGTTGAGCTGAAGCTGGTCTCCCAGCCTGCAGTGCAACACCTGCTGTTTAAAACCCAATCTCCGTACCACATGACTTTAAAAACACAATCATGTTCAGAGATGCGATACAAATAAAACTACAGTTTTTGCACATCGTCTCTTGAATATCTCACTGCCAAATAAAAACCCAAATCAAGTCAAATAAATAGATGCATATTTTGTTAAGGTAACTTCCACAATTTTCTCTGTACCTGCCTGTAGTCAGATTCCGGCATTCAGAAAGTGCTGGAAATCATCTTCGCTTTTGGGGACTAACACTTTTTTATAGCTGGCTCGCTATAGAGTTTTGAACTCAGTTTTCTCAACCTTCGTATGCCTTCCTTTGCAATTGTTAGTAAACTGGTAGCAGCATTTCACAAAAGGAGAATTTAAAGGGAAGAGCTGTACAGAAGCAGCTCCCTCTCACCCTCTGCTCGTTGGGCCTATTTGTCCAGGACAGGAGGCTTTCTCCATCTTTAAGTGGCATAGTGTCTGCCATTCTTGCTAACTGCAAACGTAAAAGCATTTTAGCAAACCTGTACTCAGTCTAGGCAGACGTAAGGCAGGATGTTCAATCTACCATCATCCCCGTGTGGATCTAAAGATATGCACTGTGTCCAATCATACCAGTTACCCTGTGTATCATAACAACCGTTCACGCCTGGCCAGTTATGTTCACGTATTCTGTTGAGATCATCACTCGTGACCTCCCTCGTGACCCCAGGCAAGTCTGTAGGTTTGCTGTTAGGAGCTAGAACGTGAGTCTTTCTAGCCTCTTTTCTAGTGCTTTCCTCCTGCTTTAAATACTCAGACATAAAGTAGTGAGCTCCTGGAGTCTGTACTCCTGATGAAGACAGCAAGCTACTCTGTCTGTTTAAATATGACTGAATTATTTCGTTTCTGGACAATTCTTTCCAGTTCGTTTGTTCAAAGGGGCTTTGCAGGTTGGGTTTTTGCTCCTGCTTTTCCGTTTCTGTCCTGTGCTGTTCAGTAAGTGCAGGGATTTCTACCTGCAAAGGATCTTTCGGTGTTAAAGGTTTTATCTGTCCTGTCATGGGATCAAAAGTGAGCTTTCTCTCTTTTAATCTCACAGGTTTCACACCCCCTTCTGTCACGTGCCCATCCAAGTTGACTGTATAGTCTCTAGGTCGGTACCTTTTCTTCTTTTTGCTATCTGAACCTGAAGCAGCATCATCACTGTCCATTTTCGAAGCGTCCTGCGAAAAGCCGACGTGCGACACGAGAGATTCCCCCGGGTGGGAGCTGGTTTTGCAACCGGGAGACGTGTGCTGCGGAAGCGTCCCTGCTGTGTGCCTGTGCTGGCTGTCAGGAGGCGCCTGCTGCTCCTGCCAGTGCTGGGACACCTCAGACACCGACTGCTGAGAGAACTCCAGTCTTTTTGCTGGCATCGGAGGTGTTGATGGTTGCATCAAGGATGGCGGCGGTGACGGCACCTGTGCAGTGTCTAAGAACTGAGACCTTTGAGATGGACTAGGCATGGAATCCTTTGGTGAGTACGTGGTGTGCTGCCGCGCAAACGCGTCGTGCCTGACATTCCTGGGACTAAACGAGGAGCAGCGCGGACTCTTGGGTTGGTGCGACCCGGAGGTTTCTTCCGATTTATCATGCTGCTGAAGCACTGCAGTCTTTAATAAGGAGGAAGTGCTTGAAGGTTTTACGAGTCCTGGAGAACTGGTGTGAGGTTTTACAGCATTTACTGGGATCTTATTGTGTTTATCGTTTTCGCTAAGTTCTGTCCTGCTGCTTTCAGGCCCTGCATGTAGATTTACATCTACAGGACTAGGAAAATTCTCGGGACTACCTCCAATTCCGTTTGTTGGAGGGGGTGAAGAGTTCTGTAATATTTCATGACTAACTTTGGAGACTTTCGGGGGAGGAGGGCCCTGATGCCCATCCCTATGTTCACCTTTCCTTTTCCGATTTCCCAATTTCTCTGGTTTTGGAGAATTCAGTTTCTGGATATCGTTCCTGCTTTTCAATTCACTGATGGGTTTTGACCCAGCCACGGCAGGAAGGGGCGCTTCTGGTTTGCAGTTGTGAGCACCGCCGTTGGCCGATCCGGGCGGATTCTGCAGCCCTCTTGGCACCGCCTCGCTCGGGGTCACAGGTTCTATCAACTTTTGCCAATTCCGCAACAATTTCTTGGCACGTTTGGCAAGTTCCTCATTGGATGTCTTCTTCCTCACCTCATTGATAAGCCTCCCAAGCCTTGTTTCCTAGAAAAAAAAAAAGTTGTTTTATAAACAAGTATCATTCGAAACAAAATTCTGACTCCTTTTTTAAGGTAAATTCCTGCTTTTTAATGCTTACCCTAAGAAATGCCTAGTACAAAATGCTAGAGATGCAAGAGCTGAATTAATCTTTTTGGAAGGGTTAACCCCTCTTGTTCTATGCTGTGCCACACAGCACAAAACCTACTGCTGGTTTTAAGCCACCCCTTCCTTCCTCCCCGGTTAAGGCACCAGAGCCATCAGCTGTGAAAACATCAGAAAGGAATTTTTAAATCCACAAGAATTTTGAGAACAGAGGTGAAAGCTCTGACGTGAGGGAACTGCAGCATCCAGGGTGGAAAAAGTGCACGAATTACGATGAACCTGAGAAAGAGGTGAGCGTTGAAAATCCAGAATCTTGTCCACATGTGGCTGTAACAGGCAAATATAAATGTCCACTGCACAAATCAAAGTGTGATTTATGTCCTATCTTCCTCCTCTGCCTCCTCCCTCTTTGCTCCCTATCTTGAAAGGCCAACAGATGAGCTTTCCTAAGATGTCCCAACATGGTTCCATAAGCAAAAGGAAGCATCGTGATAAGCAGCAAGTTGTGATTAATACAGAGCCTTACACAAACGGGAACCAGGCTGCACAGCACACCAAGCTGAACCCAGAGAGAAGTGCTGCACACAGAGATGGCAGAAGCAGCACGAGAGGGACACGATAACACCGTAATCGTGAATCCTCCGCAATCAATCCATTGTTTCAAGGAAAGCTCTTATGGAAATCAGACAGGCAGAGAAAGTCCTTTTATTCACACAAGAAAATCAAGCGATGCTCAGATGGCGACGTACCTCAAGTGCCTCTTTGGTAATGGGGTATTTCTCCAGGCTGGAGATCACTTCCAGCACTGCCACCATGTTATGGATCTGCAATAAGGAAGACAAAGTCACTGCACATTTCAGGTACAGGTCTCAGTTATCAAATGTGATTTAAGACCTTCCTCTTTATAATTGCTGGAAACATTAATCACAAAACTGCTGTCACATTGCCTAGCTTTAGGGAGCAGACTGTTCAAAAAATAGGGACAAGGACACTTTGCTGACCTAGTTGGAAACTGAAGGAGCTGTAACAAACACACACTTACATAAAACGAAATGAAAGAGCAGAAAAAAAAAAATCAGTGAGCTAACCAGGAAAGTTCTCAGCCCTCAGTCAAGGCATCGGTTACTTGTCCTACAGCCTAAAAGGAAACTTAAACATCAAGTGGACTGAGCAGAGCAACCAGTGGAATCAGAACCGCAGAATTCAGCTCTAAGCACTGCCTTACACTTACATAAGTCTCTTTTGTTTAGTTCTGCTCAAATTGTTCCTGCAGTCACACCAAGGAACAAACTGCCCCAACCCCACGCAGCGCTGCAGGCTGTGCCCGGTAGGGGTCCTCAGACACCCGGCTCCGGCAGCCTGAAAGGCTGCATGGTGCAGGAATGGCACTGCACGAGTCCGTAAGGCAGCGAGGAGAACGTCAGAAACCCATTTTACATTAACAAAGCACATCGCAGATTTTTGATGGGCTTCACTGCAACATTTGTGTGCACGGCAGAGCAGATCTGCAGACCCACGTGTGATATTAAAACGTTCTGACAGAACTCAGATCCTCGTTTCCATTACCTGACACTAACGGCACTGAAGCCTGGAATTTCTAACTCACCTTTGTAGATGGATTTAAATGATAAGAGGAGGAAAACGTGAATCACTGAACCTCATTTACTGCTTAACTGCATTGTGACTCAACTGGACACGAACGGCACCCGTGGAAAATCTCCCACAGAACCTCTGTGGGGATCCCATGGGATCCCAGAGCTGCACCCCGCAGCACTGCCAGCTCCTTCTTTGTAAGGAGAGGGGAAGCGTGCAGGGCTCAGCTCCTCCACACCACCCCCATCCTTCTGCCAATCCCAGGCTTTACCAGGACCGCCTTGGATAAAGCTGCCAACAATGAAATGCTTTCCCTGATTTTGAGTCATTTTTTATCCAAAGTTTTTGTTTTTTTTCTTTTTTTTTTTAAAGTCCATGTAGGCTTTGAGTGATCCGAACTCAGGTTGTAAAACCAACTGCCGACCAAAGCTGAATTTCTCTTGGATGCCCCTGCAGATACTTGAAGCCCCACCGCCCAGCTCAGGGCTGGGAATGCTCCTCTGAAGGTTTAAAGCAGCAACAGCACACGATGTATTTCAGCACTCAGAATTTCATTTCAGGGCACTGACTGTAAGAGTGGATCCTTGCACTCCTTCAGTGCCCAGAAAGGATGGTTTAAGACTGCACTTTAAGTGACACATGACACCATTCAGCTCCCCCAAAGCTTCTAGAATCAGAGCATTTAGGACAGCTGATGATGTTCTCTTTCTCAACACATCTTTCAGAACAGGAGTTACAGGGGTGCAGGAAGGCTCTGAGCATTGAACACGTCAGTAATCGGGACAATCAGTTCTACAGTTACTGGTAATCCCCAAATAGCAGCTCAATGACAAACTGATGGCAAAAAAGGGACTTATCAAAAGGTCAAGATGGGAAAAGCAATACGCTCATGTATACACACACCTACAGCAAGATGAAATTGGTCAGGGAATTTCCAGTAACTGCTTTGCCTTTGTTTTAGAATACCAAGATATCAATGGTTGTGCCCAAACCTCCATCGCCAACCGGAGCCCAGGCCCACACCACTTCTGATAGATGCTCCATTCCCTCCTCTGACACAACATGGTGCCAATTCTGACAGCAGAAGCTGCCTCACACCACAGCCTGTGCCCACAGCTCAGCAACAGGGCAGCACAGGACGCCTTTTGGGATTCTTCACACATCTGCAACCAATGGGAAACGCTGCTGTGCTGAAGCGCTCAGTGCAAGGAGTGCCAACAGTCGAACACTGCAGGAGCTCCTGCTCTCCTCGTGCTCTGAGTGACACGAAGCTGGGCTCTCCCTCAAAAAGAAAAGCAACAACTTCCATCAACAACTTCCATCCTCCCCCACAAGTTTGGGGTCGCCATTCTGGAGTGCTTCACCCGAACTGGCACAGAAAGAGATTTCAAAATAATACAGAGCAAAATCTCTCGTGGTACAGTCGAATGCTGTGACGAAAAAACAAGGCCGCCAGAAGCTCCCAAAGGCCTCAAGTGCCACCTTTTTAAGACGAAGGCACCTACGGAGGTAACAGCAGCGCATCCACACCGCACAGCAGGGCCTTCCCTTAGAGCATCAGTTACTGGCTGCAGAACACTCACACTGTCACACAACTGACAGGAGCACAAAGCTACCAAACCTGTCAGGACATCACCCGATTGTGAGCAGCAGCAGGAAGGAGCATTTATTCACACACAGTTATTAGAAACGCTAACTGGCACACAGCAGGCAAAGCAGCAGCACAGTGGAGGGGGAGTTGGGCAACCTCTCTGCAGACCGTGCAAGACCGCAGTTGCACAACTCCGTGCCTCCAACTTGCACATTGCTTTCATTTCTATTTTGCCTTTGTCTGCTTCCACTGCAACCCATCACTGCTGCCCCAAAACAAAGCCTCCCACAAAGCAATCCCAGGACCCGGCAGCAAACAACTACAAATAATTCACACTGCATTCCAAATGACCCCATGCTGTTCCCGTGTGGTGAAGGCTGACTGGTCCGGGTTAATTCACTCCAAGTTTACTGGGGAACATCTGCTCCGAGTCATCCCCAGTAATCCTTTCCAGCCAACCCTGATGACAGTCACGGAAAACAAATCTTATTTATTCCATGCAGGTCTCCCTGTGCCGCTCAGCCGTCCGCTGGAGCTCGCTGCTGCTGTGTCAGATCTGTTCCAAGTTCAGCAGTAAATGCTTTCACCGCAGTCTCAGACAACAGCACGGGTTTCTGAACTGTGGAAAGCTTCAAACAGTGGAATTTCTGCTCTTTAATTGCCATCTTAATCCTATTTTACTGTTACACGCTGAGACCAATCCCATAACCAACAGGTAAGCTCCATGCAGCGGTTTAAGAAGGACAAAAGCAGGTCTGGGAAGGGGGATGCACTGCAGGACCGGCAGCGCTGGGCTCTTCCCTGCACAGCACAGAACCCACAGAGCTGCACGTGGCTGCTGCTCCCGCTGCGCGCTGCCAGCCCCAAGCACAGCCCTGTGCAGGGACAACCCTCAGCATCTTCCTGAAGGCCACCACACACCGCCCTACAGGGCCAGCACTGCTGAAATGGACAGGAAGACAGCAGCATTCCCACAGAGCCACGGCCCCCCCGCTCTTCTCCAAAGCTCTCCAGCAGTTTGCTCGTGTCCAAGCACCAATCCTGCCCCAGACTGCAGCCTCCAATCAATACCAAGTCTTTCCCGCAACACTGCACTTGTGTAACAGTTATTTCACTGCATTATAATCCAAAGTGTGGAGTAAGAATAAAGAAGAGAAGAGCTGCTGTTCATAGTAGGTTTTATTTAAATGGTGCAGGGGAAATGCAGCAGGATGGTGTTTATTTAGCACCTCATACAGGGACGCGCTGGATGCAGACGTGAGCATCACACCACACAAACAGCAACCTGTAACACCATTTATTCAAAGACACAAACACTCCGAGTGAGAATTCAGGTTACGATCTGCTGGTATTTAGATCAGTTCCTTTGCAGCCAATCTATTAACAGTTTCCCCTACCCCCAACGTGACATGAAGTTGTCTAAAGATAGGGAACACGAGATGCTATTCACAGAAGTGACACTGCACACCATGCACTACTTCAGTCAGAATTTCTGAAAACATTTGAAAGTCAGTTTGCTGAATGGAATTCAAACATTCCCTGGCATACAAAAGACACAGTTAATGGTGGAGGAGAACTTCCTATAGCATTTAGGGAAGGAGACCCTTAAAAATGGAGGAACAGATGCTTTAGGCATGAGTTGAAGACATCCCCTGAGAGCACTTTCTACAACAGAGAAATTCACTGGGAGTCCACACTTGGAAAACTGATGAGCAATTTGTGCTGCAGAACAACAGCAGAAGGAACAGCCCTCGCTCCTGAGCACGTGGCTCTGTGTGGCACTCAGCCTTACCCCAGCTTTAGAATTTCCACCTCTAACTGAAAGTTTGAACAGGCTGCATACATTTTACTTGCACTTAGCTTTTATTCAACGGTCAGGTAACGCTACCCAGATTCCTTCCCATCCCTGCCTCACAAAGCCAGAATCAAAGCAGCATTAGGTCAGAGCGCAGCAGAACACTGCACTGCCAGGGGTGGGCAGGCCTGAAGTGCTCCATGTGAGCACATGTATTGGAAAAAGTAGGTAGGAGACAACAAAGCTTGAAGAAAGCCTTTCCATGCATTATAGACATCATAAAGAAAAGGTCATCAATTGTTCTCATGCTTGCTGACCTGATTTGGCCCAAGACAAACACTGATTATGTATCAGGAATAACCAGAGTGCTACCAGTGCACTCAAATAAGGCCTCTATCAGTTTCTGCAGACATTACTGGGGTTCAAGCACAGATCAGAGCAACCTGGAAGGAAAGTTTTACATCAGTGGTGTTACTTCAGAGGCAGAGGACCACACAGCTCCCAGACATCCATCCCTCCCTCCTATGCACAGCCAGGACTGGGCACAGAACACAGCAGCGGAGATGCTGGAACGCCTGCTCTCCCTTCCACCTATCAGCCAACTCAATGCAGTCCTCGTCAGTCCTGGCTTCCAAACAAAGGCACACAGGTAATTACAAGCAGCAGTCTGTATGATAAAGGACTCAAGGTGAATTTTTAAAGGATCTGGATGAATTTTCCGTGGGATGGCAGCCCACAAATACACAGATCCCAGCATGGCCTGCTATGAAGGCACTCCCTGGCTGCAGAACGATGTAGCATCCCTTGTCAGCTGCACAACTACAAAGCACAGTGATGTGCTCACAAGAAAGTGAGTGTGGCACAAATGTTCACAAACCTGGGAAGAGCACCATCACAAACGGGGAAGGCTTTAAAATCAAGTTTGCAGAAAAATAATTCACTACCCTCTCATCAGCAACTAGTAATACAGAACTTACGTCAGCGTGTATTAAAGAGAGCTTTAATGGAGGCGCCAAAAAAAAGTGCAGTCAATTGATCCTGGAATTATTGCTCACCAAATTCTGGGTAAAACAGCACAGCCCACCTCACAGCACCTCCAGCACTCAGCCTTCCCTGCCCACCCAGAGCTGCGAGCTGGAGATGGTTTGTTTCAGAAAGCTGCGAAGGTGCAGCAGAAGAGCTGTGTGTGCTCCCAGACAAAAGGTCCGGATCTGCAGGATCAGCACACAGAGCTCACTTGAGGAGCAAGTGTCATGAAAGTGTGCTAGAAAGAAGCTGCAGCAAAGAGCTGGCTGTCACCCTCAGACACAACTGCCACCTCTGCACAATCATCTCTGCAGTAAAAGCTTCAAAATACATCAAGCTGAGATTGTCACTGAGTGCTGCCGACAGACTGGGATGTAGGATTCCTCTCCTCCCTAACAGCCACGGCACAGAAGCGCGTGGTTCAGCACAACACACCTCATTACATTTCACTTCCAGGCATTCCCTCAATAGATTTCCATGGTCGAGGCTGGATGCTGTTTAACACTTTGACATCAGCAGCCAGAGCGAAGGAAGCGCTGTGGCCCCAGCAAACACCAACACAGCGTTATGTTCAGCAGATCACACCTCAAATTAAAGCAGTTTGTTAGCCCTGCAATATTGTTCCAAACGCCAAAAGCACGAATTACCTGCAGAAAGAATAATTTAGCTACGAGAACACTGAATAAACAAACCTGCAATTACATTAAAGTGAGTGTGATATACTTACCTGTACCCAAAATATTTCCCCAAAGATAAGTGCCCACAGGGCCACAGCACACCATGTTACACAGACCAGGGAAAGTTCATTGGAAGTTATCACTGAGCACAGCACGGACCTCTCAGGGCTGCAGTGAAGCGTTATCAGTGGAAGCAGGCATCTGTGTTTTTTTTTTTGTTTGTTTTTTTTTGTTTGTTTTTTTTTTTTTTTTTTAATATGATATTTATATTTGTTTTTAACTCCAAACATTATATAATAATATCTATGGCTTAGAAGAAGCACTTCTTAATTAGTACCACATTTCCCCAGTGGGCAGAAGTAATTCCTTCTCTTTCTGCCCTGACACATATTGCTCCTGAAAGAAAAAAAAAGAGCCCTGGACAAGAGCAGAGCCCCCAGAGATGGGAGCTCCCCAGGAGCTGCACAGGATGTGAAGCAGCACTGCTGTGCTCGGGGTGACGCGGGGCAGCAGCCATCACAGGTCTGTACCAGAAGTGCTGGAGATGCAGCAGCTCACAGCAGACCCTAAAGCAGTCTCACCCTCAGTAGAATGGTAACAGCTGGCAAATCTTGTTGCTATCCTAGGCCTGGACTTCTGAAACACAGGTTAAGCTGAGGGTCTTCACATCTTACACAACACCAGTTGTGGCTCCCCCCACCCGGAGCACGTGGCAGCAAACACTGCCCTCCCACCTCCAGCACTGCAGCCCCCTGCTGTGTGCCCAGGCTCCTGGGGCCCCGCTGCCCACAGCTGGAGCACTGGGAAGCAGCAGCATGGGCTGCTCAGAGCCAGGGGGTGTGAGCACAGCCAGCACACCTGGGCAGACAGCACCCCACACACCAGCTTTCCCCACACTGTGTCTCGCGGTGACTGGAAGAGGTGATTCCAGACATTGATCCTACCTACAAAAAGTCACCTCTTCCCTTCAGTCAACCGCTTCGTGGTTACAAGCAGCGTTACAGCAGTTATTTCCCCTTTCCTACTGGTGCTGCCAGTGCTGTGCTGCAGCAACAGCAGGCACACAGAGGGATGGGAAGGGGCTGAGAAACAAAACCTGACCATAAGGCTCCCACAGCCACCCCGAGCAGCACAGGTGAGCACAGTGAGCTCCCACAGGGCCCCAGAAGCCCCAGCCAGCGTAGGGCAGGGGGAGGCACAGGAAAGCAAGAAGCACTCTGCTTTTTAGCCTCAGTCCCTATTTAAGTGCTTTCAACCCACCCGAGCTGCCATACCTGTGGCATTGCTCCTCGCGACACAGCAGACATTGCATCAGGTACATCAGGCAGCTGAGCTAGACCAGAAACTGTCAGAAAAAACTATTCTGTCATTTTTCAACCCAGATGGATTCCCCAGTTCAAGCTCACAGCCAGATTCTGCAGACAGCTGCACCAGCACACAGAAGGGATGCACGTAGCAGGAATAAGGAGCGGGCATCATTTAACATCACCGTGAAACCAACACTCAAATTACAGCTTAAAAGCAAATGACTACTGCCATCAACACTGCAACCTGCACAGCACCAAGGAATTAGCAACAGAAAGCTCATTTGGCAGCCCCACATCTTCAACCCTCCCAACTCAAACTCCCCACTACTTCTGTTTTTCACAGATTCTGCCTTTGCAGCTCCCAGCTCAGTGACGCTAAGTCTCACTGCAGCATGGAGCACAGTGCAGACTCCTCTCTAGGAGCAACACAGCTCTGCCAGCAGCTACAAACCTCCTGGCCAGGCGAGCACCACATCGGAGCAGTTAAACCCAGCATCTGTGTGAGCATCACAGGCACTGACACAACACAGCCAGCAAGCCAAAAGAAAACTACCAATTAATTTGCAAGCTGTTTTGGAACGAGATGAGCAGTAAGACAGGAGAGAGAGGCCGAAAAACCAGCAGCATCACCACCCTTAAACCAGTGGGTTCAAACACACTCAGCTGCTGACAATACAGAGCATTAAGAAGCAGAACACAGTGAACACAGCAGGACTCCTACCTGCAGCCACCTGACCTCCCCCAGCAGCCAGGACTCCAGGCTAAGAAACACCACAGCCATCTGCAGTTCCCCCACACACCTGAAGCAATCAGCCACCAAGGCACAGAGCAGGGCTGGGATTTGATTGAAACACTCAAGAAGCAGACAAAAACCAACGAGAGGTACAGCAGGTTCCATCCTCTTTGCACACCACAGCTTCCTCAAAACTGATAAGCTCATTAAGGGCCTCACAGAAACAGATAAAGCTGAAGCAAAAGCCATGCCTACTTTCGCCCACACAACGCTTCCCTGCATCTCCAGAAATTACCAAGACCCTCCCAAAGCAAAGCGCTGCCCTCCTTCACCCCCAGCACTGATATTATTAGAGCTGTGTCTGGCAATGTCTATTCAGAACAAGCTCCCCTTCCTTTTAACATCAGCTCTAGAAAGCAGATCTCACTGATGGTTTTGTGCCTGGACTCCGGTAAAGCAACCAACCCAGAAAACAGCACGGAAGCACCGCTAACCATGAGACTGGAAGATCACCCAACACTCTGGCAAACATAACACAGTGCACAGACCAATTCATCATTAATGTTTTGGACTGCAGAGCTCTGCTGGAGGCCGAGCAGCAAAGCCATGAAGCTCAGTGTGCACAGCAGCCTGGTCTGCAGGCAGCCCGACCCACACAGCGAGCATCCGAGAGGCAGTGACCTCAGACCAGAGCTGGGCTCACACCTCAGAGCGCTATTAACAGCAAATAAGTAAATTATTGTCTAATATTCCAAATACAAAGGTTGCTACGCATTCAGGCTGAGGACCCATTAATTGTGAGCACAGTTCTAACAGCCTCTCCCACCACACTCCCTGATGGGGCCGGAGTGCCTTCACCCCACAGAGGGGCTCAGCTGGGCACAAAGGGTGCCTTCTCAGCACAGCGAACCCAAACAGAAAAGCACCGCTTCTACCAGAACCAGGAACCCCTCTCCCCTAAGAGCCCACACAGCTACAAGAGGCCGTCAGATGCTTCTCCAGCTACAGTGTCCAAGAAATGCTCCCAGGAGGAGGATTTCCCTGCAGGAACCACACCGCCCTGCTGGGGGTACAAAACCCAGCTCCCTGCTGGGCCCGTCCCACTGACCCCGTGCTGATATGTGGGCTGTAAGTCATGGAGCAGAAGTAGTTTGTCCATGTTTTTTCAAGGGGAAAAGGCTGAATAAATGGAGAAATAACAGCAGACATCCCAGGTGGCTTCCAAGATGATGTAATTTTTTTTAGATAGCTTATTTCTTACAGGTCTCCTTTGAAATAGAGGTTACTCATACAAATAGTGAACTAGGTGTGTGAAAATAAGTTGTACATACATTCTGCAGCAAGTACTAGAAGTGATCTCAAGTGCTAAATGTGTGTACAGTGTAAGCAACGCTCTGGAGTGAGCAGGGCTTCAGGCAGAGATTAAAACAGATCAACAACTGGAATAGATAACAGCTTCTGAAAGCACATGGGTTCCAACAACCTGAGGAAAAGCCATCCTGTCAAACTCACCACAGGAAGGGACCTTCTCCGACAGGACCTCAGACTTATCCAAGATTTGCTCATATCACAAAGACCTCCATAGGCCTGCTGGACTGAATATCCACACGGCTGAAGTGGGTTGTGTTGGGGACGATACCAGCAAAGCTGAAGTTAACAGCACCTCGCAGCAAAGCATGATGAGAAGCACATCCCCTCCTCAGCCCCACCAAACAGATCCCTCTGCTCCAAGAATTTGGTGCAGTTTTCACCCCCCTCCTCTCCAGAAACACACACGTACCCACACCAACAATTACATCGAAAAGTCCAAAAGAAACTCAGGCCTCAAAGCTTCTTTCTTAGTAAACAAGGAAGTCAATCACAATAATGAATGCTCTAAGTTTGAACGCAACCACTTCTTTCAAGAAAAGACTCCAGAAGCCAGAAGAAAGCAGCCACAACTTTCCCTGAGCACCAAGAAGTGCTGCAGCTCAGAGCTGCAGCTCAGAGCTGCATGACTGCATCCTGTGGGAAGACAACAGAGCAGCTTCTTGTACTTCTGCATTGGAGATCGGGTCAGATTTAAGTTACAGTTTGCTTTTAAGGGTGTTCAAAGCTCAAATTTTTCTTCCCTTCACAAAAACAGCACAGCAGATAGTTCTGTCTGTCCATCTACTGTTCACCACGTGTTGGAAAAAAAGTCCAAGTCTGTATGCTGAACCTCAACTCCACCACTGCTGCTCTCATTCAAAGAAGAGGTTAAAATGGAAGACAGCCCCCTGCCTACAGGCATTTCTGAACAATGGGCTGATTTTTCCGCCGCTAATTATTGCCCTGGATAAGTATCAAGTATGTAGAATTATAATTTAACATACATTGCTGCTAAGCTTATGGGGCTACTGACCTCCTGGCGGCCCAGCAGAACATTGCCTGATGCTCAGACCTCCCCAGCAGAGCTGCTGCCCCGTCCCACCACCACAGCACTGCCACAGCACAACCTGACACCGCATATGGACAAAGCACATTCATCACAAAACATAATTCTTAGGTCCTTAACCCTACACAGATACAATGTTTTAGAAAGTAACCCCAGAAGCAGGGCAACCAGAGTCAGCAGGTCTGAAGTTACAAGAAACCACAGCTCTAATAGAATTATGTTTAACTGGGCTGATGCTCAGAGCAAGGTAAAATGAAAAATCTGTGGCCACAAGAAGAAGGCCCAGAGCAAACAGAACTCATGAAGCAATGTTTCAGTGTCAACCAAGTTAAAGGACTGCAAACTCCAACAATGGTGAGATTTGAAAGCCCACCATCATCACTCATTACTGTTGCTGAAGCTGGTAACACTGCAGCTCGTGACAAACGTGTATCACAGCAGGTTGTCACAGGGTGGTTTTTCTTTCAGTTTTCACATCGCTTGCACGGCGCTACAGGATGCTTCCAAATGGCCAGAACTTCATCAGCTACTCTGAGAACACCAACACCAGTCTGCTACGGGAGAGATTTGCTCAGAGAGAAGCAGGCACGGCTGTGATGGGACCCAGAGCCCACCTGGCAGCGCTGGTGCAGCACAGCACGCTGCAGCCTGACTCACCCTGCTGCCCCACGACAGACTGCAGACGGCTGGGAGCAGCGCAGCTCTGAGTGCTGCTGTGCAGACGTCGATCTAAGGCTGAAGAAATCTGGCAGACTGCAGACCCTGCAGCCCTCTCACCACAATAAACACTGATGTGAAGAGCTGCTTTAATAAGCCAAAAAACCTTAAAAGGAGTAAATAACATTTTGGATAACCACAGCTTACACACAGAAGACCACTTACTGGTAAAATCTACGCCGACTCCCGTGCTTACTCTACATCCCAGAAGGAGCAGATAAGCTCATTAGCGCTCTGCAGGGAAGGATAAAAGCGAAGACCGAGGCCGCCCGCTGCCGGAGCCGCTCCAGCGCCCCGGATCCACCTTCGAAGCCCTCCGGGCGACCCCCGAACGCGGGGGCGGCCCCGGGCCCAACGTCCGCGGCGGGAGGCGGCAGAGGGGCCGCGGAACAGGTGGGCGCCCCGCGAGGCTCCGCAGCCCGGCCCAGAGCCCCCTGCAGGCCGCACCCGAGCCGCGGCCTGGCGTGGGGAGGCCGCCGGGCCGCGCGCCGCATGGCCGGGTAGAGCCGGACGGCGCCGAGAGACGGCGCGGGGCGAGGGGTGGGGGAGGGGAAAGGGGGAACGCGGCCCGAGGGGAAACGGGAAGAAACCGCCGAGCCCCGCGGACGGAGCGGAGCCGCCGGGAGCCGGACCGGGGGCAGCACGGAGCCGGGAGCTGCCCGCTACCGCCCGCAGCGGAGGCTTCCGGTGCCCGGGCTGGAACGCGTCGAGCCGCGGTCCCGGCAGGAGAAGAGGCGGCGGCTCCCGGCGTTCCCTCAGCGGGCGGCGGCGGGGCCGGAGGGCGGCCGGAGCTCAGCGTCCCCGCGCCGCGAGTCGGGGAGCCTCGGGCCCGGCGGGGCGTACTCACGTTGCTCTGCGGGTCGATGGCCTGCAGCAGCCGGTCCCTGATCTGCTGCGGGGAGGGGGCCGGAGCCGCTGTCATTGCCTGGG